>NW_025947190.1:593571-594922 GCF_000764305.2 Hyalella azteca | reverse complement strand
AAACATGGCAATGTTAATAATGATTACATCAGATATAGGTTAAAATCAGCTAAATGGGAGAAGGCAGTAAGGGATGTGCTAAAACCTAGCTCAATTATGCTCCCTGCAACAATGATACATACATATATAAACTCACTTTTTAACTTGGAATTCAAATTGGTTGAGATTAATTACCATGTAATATTAAAGAGCTACTTAATTTTTTTACAAACTTTTAGTTCAGTTTTCTTTACAAAATAGATTGTTACTATTGAACTCAGGAGGCTAGCAAAATTAGTGCAGATTAGTGCAGCAGCAACTTAACTAGAGTAGAGTCTGTAGAGAGTAGACACTCACTACTAGACAGTCGACTGAGTAGAGTAGCATTTAAAATAATGTTTTTGCACTTGTGAGTTGTGAGTCAAGACAAATTATCAGAAATAGAAAGAGTATAAAATTGACTGTGAGCACAGCACAGCCACAGCCCACAGGTATTTCTGTCTCATCCACAGTCCACTGTTGACTGTTCTGCTGTCCATATGATAGGTGGCATGGCCATGACTGCCTTTGACTGGCATCTATGCACCAAGTAGGGAGTACCCAATTTTCACTTTGATTATTTTTGTCTTTGGATACATGAATGATATTTCATTTACATTCAGATTTAATTTTCAGTTTTATGTATAGGGTAAACGCGGTATATTCCAACACATTAAGGACGCATCGAGAAATGAAAAACTATAAAAAAATAACCGTATGCGTTACTCGAGTTCTGTTTGCTTTACGTGACTCTCAAAACACCGTACTACATGCCAGCAACAATAAAACGCCACAAAATGTTGCCATATTTATTTAAAAGCCTTTAGAATGCAAACCTACCAAATCCCTATATTCTGACACTGTGTGTGACTATATTTGGCACGTGGTGAGACATATTCCGACCGCGCTTCAAATTGTACTAATACGTAATTCCAACATCCACGTGTTTGAATTCCAATCGCTGTGTGAGCTGTATTGGAATACGACACGGCTTTGAATTAGAACACTATTGAATATTGAGCACTACTTAATTAGGCTTTTAATTAACAGTTATTAAACTTTTAATTAAGAAAATTTTAATTTTTGCACACAGCTTGGAACGAGCTGTGTGTGTCCAATTCAAGTTATGTCGGAATTAGTTTTTATGTGTCTAAATGCGTTTCTCAACTTAATCATCTATTAATTTATTTATCACTTGAAAGAAGTTGAAACCAGCAAATACAACTATACTTAAAGGATTCCTAATGTATTCACAGACTTATTTAAAAGTCTCAAACCATAATATTCTTTCTACACAAACAGTTTATCACTATTTGGTAGAGCAAGGTCAACT